>NC_056746.1:901104042-901114042 GCF_019279795.1 Protopterus annectens
CTTTAATGTTTGGGAGCCATACATGTGTCCTGTCGTAAATTGATTTTCCAGTCTCTCTTCCCAGTCTTTCTTAAGTTCCTGTGATTGATTTTTTTTTTTATACTGTATTACATGATAACTATATGGTCTACTTGCCAAACCTTTTTAAGTAACCGTTTCTGTTCCAGCTTCAACTAAAAACTGTTCCAGAATATGTTTTTACTTTTGGGACTCCCCTGTCTTTCTCTTTGCCTGTATTCGGAGTATCAATCTCTGGTAGGGAAGGCAGTCTCTAACCTGTCTTACAAACTGCTGCTTGGCCTCCTCACGCTGTGTTACCTATCCCTGGCTAGTTTTCTCCTAATATCTTGGTTTCTTTTCCAGTTTTTGCCAATTAATTCCAGCCATGTCTTGTTTATTTTCTTTACTCCTACTTTGTCATCCCTACTTGTCAAATCTCTGCTTGTGTTGTCTTGGTTTTTAGAATACTTTCTGCAAATTTATGGATATTTTCTGTATAGCTGCTATTCTCCTTAAGAGTCTGCATCCAAATTCCAGAGTCTTACTCCTTCCTTATTTCTTGCCCCCCCCCCCCCCTGCTTCATAAGCTCTAAAATCTCCTCAAATCAGGTAATCCTAAACCACCTTCTGTTACGAGGATAAACTTATTCCACTTAATTCTTGCCCGCTTTCTCTCCTGGATATATTTCTTCAACTTTTTAATTGTCCACTACTCCTCTGGTTAATAAAATGTGTCTGACCTGTATTTAAATCTAGTGGACTAAAACCCTTTTCACTGCCTGTTTCTTTCTATCCATAAACCAAATTTCCTTTTTCTCATTTTTTTGTGTTATCTTTTGTTTAATTTTTTTTCATATATTCTTGGCTTTCATCACAGAAGGCTTTTTAATGTGTACTCCTAAATACTTCATCTTATTGTGTTTCCATAAATCTGGGTATTGCTAAACAAATTTGTGAGTGGCCACATAAGTTATGGCTATAGCCTTTGTGTTTTCTTTAATTTTATATTTTGAAAGACTAGAAACTGTCTCAAAGTTTTCCACAACTCTGAGGTGTCATTTTTTGGATTTATGAAGTACAAACTATCATCTGCAGTTAAAGCCAATGTTTGGGATTATCATATCCGTAATATCCTTGAGTTTGAGTCCCTTATTTTCTTTTCCAGTGTCTCTAAATGTTAAGCAAATAAAAAAAGGGGAAGGACACCCCTACCCGATTGCTCTGTTGAAGCGTAACATATTGAAGAGGATCCCTCCCACTTTAATTCTTGCTTCCGATACTTCGTATATCCTCCTAATCAACCTTATTTTATCAGGGAATGCAAATGCTTACATTGCCCTACTTTTTAAAATCCTAGTTTGATTTGCCAAATGATTTCTTTCTATGAATATCCACCACCAACAGAAGTATTTTCTTATGTTATGCTTCACTCTGGGTCATGTACTATTAATGTCAAATGTTTGCCTTCCCTCCATAAAAACATCATTGTCAAAATTGATCCATATGGATAAACGCCTTGTCCACTGTTTTAGCTAGTATAGACATAAGCACTTTCTTTGTCCCCGACTTCCAAACTTCCTACAGGAATACCATCTTTTTAGAGACTTTCCTGCAAATTGATCATTCATCACGGTTTGGTTTTTATTTCATCTCTTTCTTTCTTAACTTTTTTGTGCCTTATTTTCCTCCACTCTTGGCTTGCTTACTACTTCTTGGTTTCCACATTACTCCTGCTTTATACAAGTTTTCATTATATTTCGGAAATGTCTCTTTCCTTAAGATCTTTGCTTATTTTTCTTGCCTTTTTACCCTAAGTTTGGTAGCAACCTTTGCATTTTCTGTTACCAGAGCACAACGGCTTTTAGCACAGTGACTTGGGTGTTTATAAAAAAAAAATAGTTGCTTAACAGCAATCTTTCTAAACTAGAGCATATTATTCAAATGCTCCCTTATTTTCTCTCTTTCTGCAGTTGCTCCTCTTCTGTCAGTATCCCCTTATTCTGCAATGCTTCAACTTTTGTCAGCCCTTATAAATAATTCCTATTACTTATTAATCGTATCTCTTACTGTTTTATTTCTACCCTGTTTTTCTACTCCTTTTCAATTTATCCCACTCAGTAGCTATCCCTTCTGAAGAAATTTCTGTGTTCCCTAATAACTCTAATAATTTCCCGTACCTATATAAATTCCTCTCTCTTTTTAACTGGTAGGTGGGGGAGCACCAGTGTATCATTTTTACTTCATTACCCTGCATTTTTATCATAATTTTTATTGGTGTATGATTTGAAGTGGTTATTGGATGCATGTCAAAAGTTTCATTTAAATGTACATTTCTGTGAAATAGAAGTTCTATCCAAGTTAGCCCAGTTATTGTATCTTGGGGAATAATTTGTAAATTGTCAGTTTCCACTATTGAATTCACATGTTCTATACATATCTTCTTCTTTCGGCTTTTTCCCGGTTAGGGGTCGCTACAGCGGATCAACTGTCCGCTCATGATTGGCAGTGGAGTTTTTTTACGGTGTTGAGTTGCCAGCCTGGCGCCCAACCTCCACAGAAGGGGCACACATGCACACACTCAAACCTAGGGCCAATTTAGTGTGTCCAATCCACCTACAACATGTCTTTGGGATGTGGGAGGAAACCGGAGCACCTGGTGGAAACCCACACGACTGCAGGGAGGGCATGCAGACTCCACACAGAAGGCACCCCAGCCGAGAATCGAAACGGAGAACCTCTTGCTGTGGGGCGGCAACACTAACTGCTGAACCACTGCGGCTGCCCACATCTTCGTACATAAAATGTCTTCAAAAATCTTCTCTTTTGTTATTTTCACTTCTGGATCCCCCCCAGTACATGCTCACTGTTGCATATCAAGTTCCAGTCTCCGTCTATAAGCTTTATTCCCTGCTATAAACTGATAATTTCTTCCAAAATTTTCATAAGCTCCATAAAAGTAGCAGTTTTGATTGAATACGTGACTTGTAATCCTCCTCTTGTTAATAGCCCCTTACTACTACAAATCTGCCATTGCCCCCCTTTCTATCACTAATGGAGCCCATCTGCCAGTCAGTGGTGCTCCCTTTTTCCTTTGTCCATGATATTCTGCTTGATATTCATTTTAAAATCCTTTCTTTGTTAAATTCCCATGCTTATTTCTGTGCAAATGTGGCTATGCTATTTACACTGTGCTTGTCTTACTGTAATTCCGTACTCTCTCCCTTTTGGCTGTACCTGTAAAGACGTTTACATTCCACAATAATATGAGTAGAGTAACCATTATGGTAAGCTATTGTTCTCCCCTATTATACACAACACTTTTTGAATTTGTATTTTTTTTTTTTACTTTGATCTTACTTGCATGCTAATGTTTGGTAGGCTAGTCTTTTAACTGTTTCTCCTCGTCTCCCTTTGAACCTATGCCACATTTTTCAAGGCTTTTTGCTGTAATGAAAACCCTCAAACAGAAGACTTATTACAATTTCAAAGCACCCCTATTAACTTAGAACAAATGCACAAATTTGTGTGCATTCATCAGATGAAGTTTAACCTTCTAGATAGCAACAGTTGTCCCGAATCAACAGCTGCACCCATGGGCATAACGTAAATTAAAGTTAATAGCCATTATTGCTAGCAAAGTATAGTAGTCCAGTGCCTCATGTGGCCCCATTCTCAAAACTATTTTAATATAGTAACATATGCACATGGCTGTTTATAACCATTGCTTATGTTTGCTGTTTTTTGCTCAGTAGTTTGTTTTTAACATAGGCTATCTGTCCATTTTCTCATAGTCCTACCAGTTTCTCTAGCCATCGTGTTTTTAGTATGGCTGGGAAACTCCATACATTTCTTCAGCTGAAATCCGTTCTTCCCATTCTTTTTTTTCTTGGTTTTCTGCTTTAAATTCAGAAGTTCCCTTACTCCATTGTTGAACTTAAGCTTGAGTCATTCATGTTTTGAGTTATTCTTTTAAATGTCAGCCTTTTCTGTTTTCATTCCCACATTGAATCCTTAAATTGCAAGTGATTTAATGTCACTTCAGAATAATCCATGTGCAACACTCAGCTTGGTGGTGTATAGGAATAAACCTCTGACTGGATGGGGAAGGATGAAAGTAAGTGTCAGGCACCAACTTGCCCATCCTAGGATGGGGGAGGGTAGTGAGGTAGCAGCTCATCATACTGCATTGATTGTTTAGTTTTCACTCCTGCATGCATTTCTTGCTGGAGTGGGGTGTGCTGCTTTGCCATGATTTACTATGTGTGGTAGCATGCTTGTGCATTTTGATAAGCAGGCAGTAGTGTGGCATGCAAGTCTCTCTGAGCTGTATTTGGTAGCATAAACAAAAAATAGTCATCATCCTACCAGTAGATGATGAGAATGAATTATGCTGGTCGTTGTCGCCCCCGGAAGGAGCAAATGGGTGTATTGGCTGTCTTGGAGGGTAGGAGTCAAGAAACTTGGAAAAAAAAAACATGTTATTTCCTTTTATTGGACCACTTTCTCCCCATTATTCTAAACTAACCAGTCAAAATCTTAAGCAGACTTGCAGTTCAGTTTCTGGCAGTGTGCTATTCCCAGGAGTCTTTCACAAAGCCAGCCTACTTTGCTATCTTGTTTTTCACACTTTCCAGGAAATTCATTTTTGCACCTTTCAGATTATCTTACAGCCTTTTAAATTCTGTTTCTTGCCTTCTCTTCCATTTTATTTAGTAGGTACTTTATCTGCTTCAGCTGCTGCACTCTTATTTTATCCCAAATCCTTTTTTTTTTTTTGTGTACGTATTTTCTCTTCCAGCTTATGGAAGCAGTCCATTTTGTCGGGTGCATTTTATCCTTAGTTGCTTCATGCACATGTCATAAAGCTAATCAGATTTTCATAGAAAAGGCATTCTTTCCAGAGGATAATGGGGAACTTAAGCAGCAAACATACCATTACTGCAAGAGACTTTGAGGGTCATGGAATGCATGGCTTATTGTATTCCAATAATCCATTAGCAGAACTGCAAATGAAACACTAACAGTGGTTCCTTGAACTGATTATCATCGCACCAGCAGTCCCTAGAAACTCCTATCCATCTCCTATGCTTAATAAAAAGAAATCCTATGGTGGGAGGAAAAGTGTCCAAAAAAAAAAAAAAAAAAAAATCAAGAGACCCTTCTAGCTCCCAAACACAGTGCCTATCCTAATGGACAGCTTAGACCTGGCCTGGGGTGCTGATTTACGCCAGTTCAAGGTCCAAGGGACTTAGGACAGGCATCAGACAAACAAACGCATCAATGTATTGGAGATTTTTGCTATTACTTGGGCATTCAGTTTTCCAGAAAAAATGATTCCCAGACCCGTAAAGATTTATGACAGACAACACCAGAGTCATATGGTACCATAAACCATGGGAACTCATTCCTCTTCATATGCAGGCTAGCAGTGGAGCTTTGGCTTTTGGCATAGTAATTAGGGGTCATGCCCATAGCCTCCTACATACCAGGTCAAGGCGATATGTTGGTAGATTTTCTGAGCAGAACTTTCCGAAATTAGATGTTTTTCTCGACCTGGCGCACAAATAGTGTGTGCCAAAAATTGTCATTTTTTGCTTCCCCAGAAAACAACTTGGCAAGTTCTGCTTGAGGACCGTACAGAGGGGAACATGGAGAGATCCATTTTTCAAATGGACACAACTTTCTCTGCCTTTCCATCAGTACCTCTTTCCCAGAATATTACAGAAAGTAGGATCACACAGGCAGAAAATTATTCCATTAGTTCCTTATCACCCAGATGGCATTGATTTTCCCTTATTCTGGCATTTGACAAAAGGAGAACCCTGGCTGTTCCACCCCTCTTGGATTGCTGTACCCAGAACAAGGGGTTTGCCATTCATCCCAACCTGAAAAATCTTAAATTGACAGCTTGGAAGGTTGGTTAATTATTTTGTAGTGTCGATTATTTTCTTAGGACATCATGTCTAGCTTGAAAGAGTTAGTAAAACGGAGCATCAGGAAGTTGTATATAGCCAAGTGTGAAAGGGGTTCTCTCTGGTGCAAAGATATTGGTTTTCTCTCCAATTACACACTTATTTAAAACGGGCCCTAGGAGGGCTGTCCTATTGTAGCGTTAAGGTCCACATTTCTGCCACCTCTACATTCCTTCCCATGTCCCCTGCAATTTATGCTCATCCCACATGAAATCATTCTTTAAGGGGATGTTATTCTAAAGACCACACAGACTAGAACCAGCTCCCTTCTGTTGAATGAAGTATGTGGTTGAGAAACGTAAACTGCTCCAGTCTGAACCCGCAGCTTTGGCCCTTGCTAGACTGCTTACATGGAAGATTGCCCTGCTGCTAGCACTATCCTCAGAAAGAAACCACTCCAGAGATGTTCTTCATCTCACATTGCTGCAGTCCTAACACTTGGGTAGTCCGCTGTCCCAGTCGGCCCGAATACCAAAGTATAAGGCTGACGTCGGTCAAGGCGCATTTGACTGACATCAGAACGTCAGGGTACAAATGCGCATGACCGACGTCATATCCTCAGTCTTTTTTGCCACATGGTCCGATGCAGAAGCAGTATTGCGAGTGCAGGTTGGCGTTCTGAAATTTTCTGAAGTCGGAGTTTCAGACCAAATCGAAGTTGGCTAAGTACCCCGTTGGGGAATATTTTGGTTTTTTCTTGCCTCAGTATTTAACCGGATGTCAGAAAAAGTGAATAACTGTATTTCTTGTGGGAAACAGATACCTCATAGAGATTACCATACATTGTGTATACCTTGCTTAGGGCTTGAGCACGACGTTGTTGGCTGTCGCTCTTGTGCTAGATTTAACAAACGCACTATTAAGAGAAGATTAGATTGTGCCAGGTTAGTTTTGGGAAGCGTTGTAATTACAACATGCCGTCGGATGCTCTGACGCCCGCTGCCTAAAAACGCAAGGACAAAGCAGCTAAGCCTAGGGTGGAAGAACTGTCTGTCCCGGACGCCGGTTCTTTAGAGGGCTCGTGGAGCCGGTGGTTCTACCAGAAGTTCCTTTGGATTCTCAGGGTGAGACTTTACTGTTACAAGATGTGTCCTCTCAGGAGGTAGGCCAGGCTGAAGGGGCTTCTCAGGTAGCTGTTCTCCCTCCCTTCCTAAGGTGGTTAGGCCCTCCCTTCTGTTTCCAAGGCTCCTTCTAGAGGTAGGCCAGGGTTAACTTCAGTTGGGGTCTCCCCTAGTTCTTCAGGGTCTCTGCCTAAGAAACATATGCTTAAAATGGCAGAAGATTTGATTACTATGATTAGAGGTTCTTTACCCCCCCCTGATAAGAGGCCTAGGGTGGAACCTGAGCTTGAAAGTTTTGAGCAGTGTTCGGAGGCTTCTGAGTCTTGGGCTGAAGACTTGCAGGAGTATCCTCCTTATTCTGATTCTGATGTAGATGACTCTACACCTTCGGCTTCTCCTCCTGAGGATTTTTCTTTTTCAGAGACCCTTCATTCCATGAGGGAGCATTTTAAATGGGAAGGTCAAGATTTCTCTGATTCTAGGAAAAGGCTTAGGGAATTTTTGTTTCTACCCCAGCATAGGCCTTTAGCTATACCTCCTGTTCTGGATGTGGTAGAGGATGTTTTTGCAGAGGCTTCCCTGAACCCTGATTCTTTGCCTCCTGCCCCAGTTAAACCGGACAGGTATTATAGGGTGCCTGAAGCTCATGACCATCTTTTTAAGAGTCCCAGGGCAGACCCAGAAACTGTTTCCCAGGGCCCTAAAGGTGTTAAGGCTTCTGTTGTTAAAAATCCTGTTCCTTCTGATAGAGGCAAGGGCTTTGGATAGATGGGGGAAAAGGTGTATACTTCTTCCACTTTAGCCATGAGGGCTTTGAATTGCCAGTTTCACATGTTGAAATACCAAAATTATCTCCTTTCACAATTGAAGTCTAAGGTAGATGCTCTGGCGGAAGGTATTGAGTGTAAAGAGTTGCAGGATTTAGTTCATGTTTCTGAACAAGTGGGTAAGCATTCCTTGCAATGTGGTTTTGATGCTGTACAGGCCTCTTCGAGGGTGGCAGCCACTGGTTCTGTTCTTCGCAGGCACGCCTGGCTCAAGGATCAGAATTTAGCTGAACATGTAAAGACAAGGATTTTAGATGCTCCTTTACAATCTGATGTGTTATTTGATGCGCCTGTGGACGCAGTTTTAAAGAAAATGGAGGACAAGGCTAAGTCTATGCAGACTGTTAAAGATTTTTGCAGGTTCAGCCTCCAAAGTTTAGTAGAAATTGGCCTACTAAGGGGTGGACTTATCCTTCTTATGATTCTCAGTCTAGGGGTAGATCTAGACGTGGTAGGGGCAGAGCTCAAGGTTCTTTTAGGCCTAGAGCAGGCAGTTCGCCTGCCCAGTCTTCTGGTGAGGGCAGGGGTCAGTCCTTTCGTAAAGCAGACCCAATGACTTGCCTTTTCAGCTGCCAGAGCCTTCTCGTCTGGCAGCACCTTTGGGAGGAAGGCTGGCACTTTTCAAAGAAAACTGGAGTGTTATTACCCAAGACAGATGGGTATTGGATATCGTTCACCACGGTTACAGGTTTTATTTCCATACCTTGCCTCCTTTCAAAGGCATGCCAGACATTCCTCCTCTACAAAGAAAAGAGGCTCACAAGCAGATTTCTCTGTTGCTCCAGATAGGGGCCATTCAGCCGGTTCCTGTGCCAGAAAGGGGCCTAGGATTTTATTCTCGCCTGTTCCTAGTACCAAAAAGGGGAACACGTGGAGACCAATTTTGGATTTGTCTATCCTCAACACTTATTTGGACATTCCCAAGTTCAAAATGTTGACGTTACAACAGCTTTTACCTCTGCTGGACAAAGATCACTGGATGGTAACTTTAGATCTCAAGGAGGCTTACCTTCATGTGCCTATCAGACTCAGTTGCAGGAAGTATCTGCGTTTTCGAGCTGGAAATTCCCATTATCAGTTCTCTGCATTGCCCTTTGGCTTATCTACTGCCCAGAGTATTCACAAAAGTTCTGGCTCCAGTTGTAGCTTTTTTCAGGCTAAAAGGAATACAAATCTATCCTTACTTGGACGACTGTCTGATTCTGGCTCAAGAAAAGGACGAGCTTCTTCAGCATCTGGATTATGTGATAGCAGTGCTAAGATGCCTGGGGTATTCTGTGAACGAAATAAAGTCCAGTCTAGTACCCTCTCAAGACATGTGCTTTCTGGGTGTAAGACTGAATACAGCAGCCCAGATGGCCTTTTTAACCCCGGACAAACAAGAGTCTATCCCTTTACTTCCATCAACTATCTCATCAGTCCGTGCTGACTGCAAGGACAGTCCTTCAAGTATTAGGGTTCATGGCATCTTGTATTCTGGTGCTTCCCAATGCCAAACTGCATATGAGGAAGCTACAATGGTATCTCAAAAATGTATGGACACAGCACTGCCAGGATCTGGACACTGTCATTCAAATAATACCTTGCATTCAAAAGGAATTTTTGTGGTGGGCTCAGGAATGTCACCTAAACAAGGGACTCTCTGTGACCCGGCCAGAGGCGAGTCAGATTCTAACGACAGATGCCTCAGACATAGCTTGGGAGCTCATCTGAATGGAAAGTGGATACAAGACAAGTGGCCTGCCAGACTACAGCATCTACATATCAACATGAAGGAGATGTTAGCAGTCCAGTTTGCATTGAAGGCTTTCAAGGAGTTACTTCTTCCAGGGCAGGTGTTGATTCTAACAGACAACACAACTGTCATGTGGTACATCAACAAGCAAGGGGGAACACATTCTTATCCTCTATGCAGGCAAGCAATGATTTTGTGGGAGACTGCTCAGCTTGCAGCTTACTCTTCAAGCAAGGTTTCTGCCAGGAGCACAGAACTCCTTAGCAGATGTGTTAAGCAGGCAAATCATGGATCCCCACGAGTGGAAACTGGATCTTCATGTATTTCAAAATTGACAGTGTCATGGGGAACTCCAGACATAGATCTGTTCGCTTCTCCACTAAACCACCAGCTGCCAAAGTTTTG
>NC_056746.1:901119042-901136542 GCF_019279795.1 Protopterus annectens
AACAGTCCCAATGACTTTCCTCTGCCAGAACCAAGCACTTATCTTTTGGCAGCCCCCTTAGGGGGAAAACTAGCACTTTTTTCACCAAATTGGCACATGACTACCCAGGACAAATGGGTCTTGAACATAGTGTCTCAGAGCTACAGGTTCCACTTTCACACCCTGCGAAGGGCAAAGGGTATGCCAGACCTGCCACACAATCAATGGGCAGAGGCACAAAAGCAGGTTTCATCCCTCATGGACATGAGGGCCATTCAGAAAGTACCACAACAAGAGCAGGGACAAGGATTCTACTCGAGACTTTTCTTGGTGCCCGGAAAGGACAAAGCCTGGAGACCAATACTGGACCTGTCTATTCTAAAAACATTTCTGGACGTTCCAAACGTTCCAAAATTCAAAATGTTGACTCTGCAGCATGTACTGCCCATGCTGGGCAAGAAGGCTTGGCTCGTAACTTTGGACCTAAAAGAGGCATACCTGCATGTCTCAATCAGACAATCTTGCAGAAGATACCTCTGATTCATAGCTGGCTCAATGCACTACCAATTCTCTGCACTGCCCTTTGGCTTATCTACTGCACCCAGGGTCTACACAAAATGCCTGGCACCAGTAATTGCATTTTGCAGACAGAGGAATTCATATATTTCCTTACTTGGATGACTGCCTTATTCAAACGGAGAACAAAGGCATTCTACTAAAGCATCTGGCGTTTGTAAAAAGATTACTAATTTGCCTAGGGTACACAGTAAACGAAAAGAAATCAAAACTAGTACCCTCTCAAGGGATAATATTTCTGGGTGCAAGCTTAAATATAACTGCCCAGATGGCTCATCTCACGCCAGACAGAGACAACTGACTTCTTACTTCAAAATGCTGGCAACAAAGACCCAGTTATTTGCAAGAAAAAATCTGCAGGCTTTGGGCTTCATGACATCCTGCTTTCTGCTAATTCCATATGCCAGACTGCATATGAGGAAACTACAATGGTATCTAAAAAGTGTTTGGACTCCACATTGCCACAGCCTGTAGACATTAATTGCCCTCATTCCCTGTTTGCAACAGGAGTTTCGATGGTGGGCACAGGCCTGTCACCACAAGGACAGCCATTCTCTTTACCCACAGCTAGGCAGACACTAACAACGGATGCATGAGATTATGCCTGGGCGGGGCCCACATGGCAAGAAAATGTATTTAGGGCACATGGCCTGCAAGCCAGATGCATCTTCATATCAATCAAAAAGAGATGCTAGCTGTTAAGAATGCCCTGACAGCTTTCAAGGATCTACTTCATCCAGGACAACTAGACTGACAATACTACAGTCATGTGGTACATAAACAAGCAGGGGGGGGGCACACATTCCTACCCCCTCTGCAGACAAACCATGACTTTGTGGGACATAGCATTGACTTATCAAGTTCACCTGCAAGCACAATTCCTGCCAGGAAAAATAAATACTCTGGCAGACGAACTAAGCAGAGACCTCATGGATCCCCACGAGTGGAAACTGGATCCACAAGTCTTCAGCATGATAACAAGGAAATGGGGATGTCCAGACATTGATCTATTTGCCTCCCCTCACAACTGCCAACTACAGAGATTCTGCACAAGGATTTACCACAAGCAAGCATGGAAAGTGGATGCCCTATCCTTCATCTGGAAAAACCTAACAGTATGTGCCTTTCCTCCACTGCCTCTCCTCCCAAGGTACTCCTAAAGGTCAGACAAGAGAAGCCAAAAATGATACTAATTGCCGAGACTGGCCAGACCAGCACTGATACCCAATCCTAAAGGACTTGTCTCAAGGTCCAGCCTGGACATTGCCTCAAACTTCTCACTTACTGACCCAACAAAACAATCATCCTGCACAGCCAACTCAGGACCTTAAATCTGGCAGCATGGCGGATAATGTAGCCGTTCAGAACACTCCACTCTCCAAAGCTGTAATGGATGTTATCTTGCAGGGCAGGAGGCCCAGTACCAGAAAATCTTGTGCAGAAAAATGACAGAGATTCTGTGCTTGGAACCAAGAACAAGGAATTGACACGTTTTGTACCAAATATTCCTCAGATTTTGCAATACTTAACCAAGATGCTGGACAAAGGCCTATCCTTTTCATCAATTAAGATTCATGCCTCTGCCATTTCAGCCCATTACTTTATGAAACCACCTATCTTTTCTCCTCCTTTAAGGCAGTACCTCAGAGGGGCCAAAAACATAAGACCTCCAAGGAGAGCACAAATACCTGCATGGGACCTAAAATTATGTCTTGGAAAAACTCTCACACTGCCTCCTTTTGAGCCAGCCTCAACAGCTGATATTAAATTCTTATCCCGGAAAACAGCTGTGCTTTTAGCAATAACATCTGCAAGACGAGTCTCGGAGTTACAGGCACTCATGGCTGTGGAATCTTTTATCATTTTCCATCCAGACAGGGTTTCTCTGAGGGTGAACCCTACATTTATGCTTAAGGTGGTGTCCACTGTGGCACTTAACCAAACCATTCACTTGCCTACCTTTTATCCAAACCCACAGAACAAGGGTGAAAGACTTCTGCATTCTTTAAACATACACAGACAGCTACGCTTCTACTTGGACAGAACTAAAGCTTTCAGAAAGACTGAGCAACTTTTAGTGGCATATGCTGCAGGATCACAAGGAAAGGCTATCTCAAAACAGACCATTTCAAAATGGATAGGCCATTGCATTAGTTTCTGCTACTCACAGCATGGCAAATCAGTGCCTAAGGGCATTAGGCCACGTTCTACCAGAGCAGCAGCTACTTCAGCAGCCTTCCTCAGAGGAAGTACAAACCAAAGACATCTTAGAGGCTGCAACCTGGAGTTCAGTGCACACTTTTACAAAGCACTACCACTTACCTCTCTACTCTAAATCCAGAGCAGGCTTTGCCACTGCAGTTCTGCAGGGCCTCATAGCCTCTCCTAATTCTATTTAGCTCAGCCACCCATCTTCCGCTTTGGGATTCAACCCAAGAGTAATGACTGCAACAGTGAAACACGATGAGCATAGTACAGTTGTGTACACTTAACGTAAATGTAGATGTGAGAGTGTTCACTGTTGCAGTCCTGGTTACCCTCCCTCCAGTCCCCTGACT
The DNA here is from genome assembly GCF_019279795.1 of Protopterus annectens. Lineage (NCBI taxonomy): Eukaryota > Metazoa > Chordata > Ceratodontiformes > Protopteridae > Protopterus > Protopterus annectens. The sequence goes on from NC_056746.1 coordinate 901,122,156, forward strand.
TCTCTTAGGTCTACCTTTCCTTCTTGTTAGGTATATATATTTTTTCATGTGTATTTGCTTTTTGATGGGGGTGTACCATACCATATATTGCTTCCTATTGTGAGGGCACCTGACGTCTGGGTCAAGAAAAACTGGTGTAATGGCGTCTGCTGCATGTTTTATACCTTTTGAAGTAACAGCATCCGACACAAAAATCCAAAGACACTGGTATTCAGGCCGGCTGAGGGCTACCTGCAGGCAGGTAACTCAAATGTGATGACTGCAAAAGTGAATACACTCTAACCTCTACATTTATTGTAAGTGTACACAACTGTACTTTCCGCACCCCCAACCCATTGTCGAGCTACCTTGAGTAAAAAGTATTGCTTCCATGATTGGCTTTATTTCTCTTGTCCTGACCATTTCCATGCTGGCATCCCTGCCTCTACCAAAGGCTTTCTTTCTAATAATCTTTTTTTCAATACCTACTTCCTCTGGCTTCAGTCACTGCCAGTGATTTTCTCAGGGTTCTAGGATTCATAGCCTCCGCCATCTCTTAGCTGCCTATAGCCAGACTCCATATGAGAAAGCTACAGCATTTGATAAAGTCACTGTGGCTTCAACAGTGTCCTTCATTGGATTTTTTGGTACCTTTTCTTCCATGCTGAAACTTGAGCTTCAGTGGTAGGTTCATCATCATTCTCTCAACCCAGGACTTTCCTTTCAATCCCTAATCCCTTCTCTGGAACTTTTCTTGATGACTCAAATGGGGTGGGGAACTTCCTTCGGCTCCTTCAAGCTTCAGGGTCTCTGGACTCCATCAAAGGTCAGATAACATCAACTTAAAGAAGATGAGAGCCATCTTTTTGCTCTTCAGACTTTCCATTCCCTTTCTTCTAGGGTCTTTCAAAATCTTCACAGACAATACCACAGTGATATGGTATATCCTCAAGCATGGGGGGACACTATCCTACCTTCTTTGCATACTGTTTGTTCAGATCTGAGGTCTAGCTGTCCAGTATCAAGTGAAACTTGAAGCTGTGTATATATTCCTTCAGAGCAAAATGTAGTGGCTACACTGTTTGGGCATGTCCAGTACTCAGGCTCTTGACATTGTTTATCAGTGGGGTACTCCACAGGTAGATCTTTTTTTTTTTTTTTTTTTATCTCCCCTTTGAACAGACAGCTTTTTTTTTTTGCACCAGTGTCTAATGACTTGGAAGGTGGGCACCATATTGTTTCCTTGGAAGAGGCTGTTACTCTGTCTTCCCTCCCCTTTCTCTGATTGATTCAGTTGGTGTTGCACAAACAAGATGAAGCAAAACTTACTGGTGACTCCTTTTTGGCCCAGATGGCCTTGGTTCCTCCATTTGGCCAGAGGCAGCCACAAGTTACTCTGGGTGGACCTTCTCACTCAAGACAAGGGGTCCCCTGATCATCCCCGTTTGTCCAATCTTCAACTGCCACTGTGGCTGATAAGGTTTTGATCCCCATTATGCATCTTTTTTCTGAGGACGTTCTTAGTGGGTTTCGTGGCCTCCTGCAGAACCTCAGGAAATCTTACTTTTCCATTTGGAAGATATTTTCTGTCAGGTGCCTTTCTTGTTATCAGGATCCATTTTCTGTGAGGATCCCATTGGTTTTCTCGCTGTCTTACTTGTGTGAATTGCTCCATGCTGAGAGAGCATATTCATCTGTTTAAGTTCACATTTCTGATATTTCTGCCTGTCTGCCATTGACTCCTCCTCTTGTCTCTATGTTTTGAGGTGAAAAGATTTAAAGGTGTTCTCCATATCGGGCTTCCAAGGAAGCCTATTCCATCTTCTGAGGACCTTGATTTTGTTCTTGAAAAGTTTGCTCTGGCTTCTTTTGAGCCTGCTGCTTTAGCTTCCTTGCAACATTATACTTTGAAGATGCCTTATTTTGTCACTTTTTTCACCCGAGTGTGTCTTAACTCCAGGCTGTTATGGTTTTTCCCCTTTTCTTATTTTTTATAGGAGCAGGGTGTGTCATGAGTTGTCTTTTTTAATAAACCTATTAATTTGCCCTTTTTTCCATATCTGCAGTCTGCTAGCGAGAAAGTTCTTCCCATTTCAGATTTGCATAGACAACTGTGATATCATTTGGGCAAGACTTAGGCCATTAGCAAATCTGAGCAACTTTTTCTTTTCATCTCAGATTTCTAAGTTTGTCTGCTTCTAAAGTCATTTATTTTTGTTGTTCCTTTCATGGGAAATGCCTTTCTGCTTCTATAAATGCTTACTCTACTATAGCTGTTGCTTCCTCTGGTGCTTTTTCAAAGCTTTGGATGCTGGTTCCATCCTTGAGGCTGCTACTTGGACTTCTTTTCATACTTTCAGGAAACATTACAAATTAGATGTTTCCAGAGCAAGAGCTGGCTTAGCCAGAGCTGTCCTGCATGAGTTTCTAAGGGGCTTCTGTGCCTTCCTCCTCTGAAGTTTCCTCCTTGAGCTTTTGTACTCTCCCTGTTGTAAAGAATACTGCAGTAGTGACATGGAAGGACGTAGTACAGTTATGTAAAATCTTACCATAAGAGTAGATGTTCTCTTCACTTTGCCTCCCTCTTCTGCCTTCCTGGCTTGGAAATTTTTTTCTCTTTTTCTCTTTCTGGATGCACATGTTCTTCCTAGTTCCTAGGAATAATTGCTCCTCCTGGAGCTTTCCAGTTCTAAGGTATGTATGTCAGTACATCACCGTTATGCCCTACACTTTAAGTGGGGAGCATGTGTGTGACATACAACATCTATAAGGTCTAAGGCTTTGGTATACTGGCAGGATGTTGGGGCTACCCTTGGCAGAAAATTCCTTTTGTAAAGAATACTGCAACAGTGAAGAGAAGGACATACACTGTTGTGGTAAGATTTTATTTTCCCACATTGTGCATATGATGCAGACTTTAATTTCTACAGTGTTTGCTATGCAGGATGTTCAGTGTGTATTCACTGTTGCAGTCCTTACAAAATGGGTTATCCGGCTCCCGGTAGCCCTCAGTCGGCCAGAATACCAAAGTCCTTGGTATATCACGTTGGCTGCCTTCGGTTTAAACCTGATGTCAGAACATGGGGTACAAAGGAAGGCAGCCGACGCCATTTCCTCAGTCTTTCTTGCAGCGGAGCCAGAAGCTTTTTGCACGAGTGCCGGTCGACCGCGTACCTTTTTGTATTCCAACTGCTTAGTTGAAGAGATCCTCAGATAAGTACCCCATTCGGAACCATCTTCTCTTGCTTTAACGAATGTCAGAGAAAGTTAATAACTGTCTTGCCTGTGGAAAACAGATTCCGCACCATGATTTTCACTCCTATTGTATCACTTGTTTGGGCCTTGAGCACGACGTCCCTAATTGTGTATTTGTGCTTCTTTTAACCCACGTACCATTCGCCATAGAACTAGGATTTTGTTCAAGCATTTTGGTGTTTGGCCTAAGTTCATTGGTATGGCGTCTTCTGGTCTCCCGACTTCAGATGTGCCTAAAGTGCAAGGATAAGGACCGCGACAGACTTGGGGTCAAATTACCAGGTGACGTCCCTGTTAAGTTGGTTGTCGGCCCAACGGTAGTCAGTGAAGTGCTTTCATTGCCCCTGCAGTCTGTGGATGTTCAGCAACAGGCGTCTGTGAAGACCAGAACTTTTCTGAGTCCTCCATTCTGCAGGCTTTCACTTCGTCTTCGGACCCTCCACCAGTCGCAGCCTCTGGATCCAGAGCTGCTAAGCAGGCGCCGGCTTTTGAGACCTCTTCTCTGCCCGGAGACCAGATCCAGACCGACCTTGGCTCAGATTACTGCGATGGCTAGGCCTCCTGAGACCCTCCGGCTTTCTAGCAGGCCGTGCAGCCGAAAATCTACTCCAAAGCATGTGCCGGCCTCCCCTCAAATGCCTCAATCTCAAATGATTAAGGTGGCTAATGATCTCTTAACCCTTATCAGGGGCTCTCAGCCACCTCCTCCTAAGAGGGCTAGGGAATTGTCCCGAGAAGTTGTCTGCCTCAGACTCTGAGGTTTCCAACTTTTCTGCTGATGAAGAGGAAAACTCTCAACGTTCTTCTGGTTTTGAGGATTCTGATGCAGAAGACTACACCCCTTCTGCCTCCCCTCCTGAAGATTTCTCTTTTGGAGATGCTCCGAATACTCTTACGGAGCATTTCAAATGAGAAAGTCAGGACTACCTTCAGTCTAAGAAACGGATTAGGGAATTCTTGGATTTGCCACAGCATAAGCCTTTGGCTATCCCTCCAGTTTTGGAAGTTGATGTTTTCGTGGCGAATTCTTTGACTCCTAATTCTGTTCCTACTGCTCCTAGAAAGCCTGACCAGTATTAAAGTTCCTGATTCTCATCGGTTCCTTTTCAAGAACCCTACTGTGGATCCAGAGATCTTTTCTCGGGGCCCTAAAGGTGTTAAAGCCACGGTTGCTAAAAATCCTGTTCCTTCTGACAGGGAATCTAGGGCCTTGGAAAGGTGGTGGGGTAGAAAGGTGTGTACTTCCACCCTGGCTATTAGGTCTGTTAATTGTCTTTTTCATATGCTTAATTATCAGCAGCTTACTTTGGAGGCTATTAAGGCTATAATTGCTGGTGTTCCTTCCCTGATGGAGTGTAAGGACATGCAAGATTTATTGAATTCTGCTTTTGTCACAAAACATTGTCTACATTGTGGTTTTGACACATTTTGGAGGCTTCTTGCAGGGCAGCAGCCTCTGGTTCTGTTATTAGAAGACATGCTTGGCTCAGGGAACAGCCGCTTTCTGAACCTGTCAGATCTAAATTACTGGATGTACCTTTGCACAAGGACTATCTTTTTGGTAGCAAAGCAGAAGAGGTGTTTAAAAAGTTGGAGGATAAGGCGAAATCTATGCAAACTGTTAAAGATTTTCTGCAAGTTCAGCCTCCTCGTTTTAGTAGGCATTACCCTTGACTCCGGCCTTCCTCTGCTGGTCCAGGGTTTCCTTTGGGGGGGGGGGGGAGGTTAGCCATATTTGTAGATGTCTGGTACACCATCACAGACGACAAATGGGTGCTCAAAATAGTATCCCAAGGCTACAAGTTCTTCTTTCACACTTTCCCGGTTCACCAAGGATACCCAGATATCTCCCCTTTTCAAAGGGCAGAAGCAGAAAAACAAGTTTCTTGTTTGCTAAACCTGGGAGCAATAGAGCCAATTCCTATTCTACAGATAGGCCAGGGTTTCTACTCCAAGACTTTTCTTGGTTCCCAAAAAAGGGGGCACCTGGCGCCCTATTCTGGATTTGTCCATTGTAAACACTTTTCTGGTGATTCCCAAGTTCAAAATGCTCACTCTTCAGCAGTTGCTGCCAATGCTGGCCAAGGATTCCTAGCTGGTGACTTTGGATCTCAAAGAAGCTTATCTGCACATCCCAAACAGGGAAAGCTGCAGGCAGTTTATTCGCTTCAGGGCGGCGAACAGGTACTTCAGTTCTCTGCACTGCCCTTTGGCTTATCTACTGCTCCCAGAGTTTTTACAAAATGCCTGGCTCCAGTCATTGCTTTTTGCAGACAAAGAACCATTAAAATTTAGCCTTACTTGGACAATTGTCTTATTCAGGCAAACTCTCCAGAGCAACTTCTAAAGGATTTGGACTAAGAACCTTCTCACTTCTTTGGGCTACACTATCAACTAATAAGTCAAAATTGGTACCCACCAGGGAGACTATTCCTGGGAGCAAGTCTGAACACAGCCGCCCAGATGGTATCCCTCCCTCAAGAGAAACAAATGGATCTTTTGAATTACTTCAAGAATTTGGCAAGCATGACCTAGCTCTCTTCAAGGCAATTCCTGCAAGCCCTGGGATTCTTGGCTTCATGTATTATGATGATTCCATGTGCAAGACTGCATATGAGGAAAATTCAGTGGGACTTCAAAAACCTTTGTCAACACACTCAGGATTTAGACTTGATTCTTCCTCTGATTCCCTGCCTGCAGATGGAGTTCCTTTGGTGAGTGATGGCTTGTTCTCAGAACAAAGGCTTGCCTTTCTGTCCACCTCCTGCCAGCCAGACTCGCACCACAGATGCCTTGGACTACGCTTAGGGAGCTCATCTAGAGGGAAGATGCATTCAGGGGACTTGGAACCATCAACTGGTTCATTTGCACATAAATCTGAAGGAATTGATGGCAGTCCAGGAGGCCTTGATGACTTAAAAGCATTTTCTCTCTCCTGGTACTCTTCTAGTCAGGACAGACAGCACCACAATCGTGGTACATCAACAAGCAGGGAGGAACTCGCTCTTGCCTCCTGTGCAGACAAAGCATGATACTTTGGTCCATGGCTGCTTCCATGGGCATTCATCTGATAGCTCAGTTTCTTCCAGGAAGGCTCGACACCTTGGCAGACAGGTTGCGCAGGCAGGTCCTGGATCCTCACGAGTGGCAACGAAACAAGACACCATATTCTATCGAATCATTCAGCATTGGGGCACTCCCCAGGTGGATTTTTTTCTCCTCTCCGCCCAACCACCACCTTCCAACCTTTTGTACCAGGGATCATCACGACTAAGCTTGGAAAGTGGATACTCTGTCTTCCTTTGGACACAGCTTTCGATCTATGCATTCCCTCCTCTGTCTCTTCTTCCCAGAGTGCTGTTAAAAGATAAGGGACGAAAAACCAAGGGCCATCCTCATAGCTCCAGACTGGCCCAGGCAACATTGGTGTCCACTATTTCGCATTCTTTCCCAGTATCAGCCTTGGCATCTTCCCCTGATACCAGATCTCTTGGTCCAGGAGGGGGGAAAAATTCTGCATCCTCATCTTCAGACTTTGCATTTGGCAGCCTGGCTCATAATTTAAACCTTTCTCGACAGGGGGTTGAGATCCTTTGTGAAGCCAGAAGATCTAGCACTAGGAGATCTTACACAGATAAGTGGAGAAGATTCTCCTTTTGGATGCAGGCTAGAGGGGAAGACCCTTCTCCACCTACTCTTCCTCATATTCTTCACTATTTGGCAGGCTTACTTAATGGTGGACTTTCCTTTTCTTGTATCAAGATTCATGCTTCAGCTATTTCTGCTAATTGTTCCTTTGAGCAACCCATTTTCTCTCATCCCTTGATGACGACAGTTCCTCAGGGAAGCTAGCAATTTAAGGCCTCCCAGAAGGGCACCTACTCCTGCTTGGGATCTTAATTTTGTACTTGGGAAACTTACTCTGCCTCCTTTTGAACCAGCTGCCTCAGCAGATTTGTAGTTTTTCTCTTGGAAAACTGCCTTTCTCTTGGATATTACTTCAGCTAGAAGTGTTTCTGAGCTGCAGGCCTTAATGGCAGTAGAGCCTTTTATGCGTAAAGTGGTTTCTAGCCTGACTCTTAACCAGTCTATCCACCTGCCTACCTTCTTTCCTTGTTGTCTTTTGGCTTTTCCCGGTTAGGGGTCGCCACAGCGGAACTCCAGTCCGCTGGTGATTGGCAGTAGATTTTTAAGTGCTGGCTTGCCGGGCCTAACCCACAACCTTCAACGAAGGAACGCCCATTCATGCTTGTCGCCACACAGAAGACGCTCTGAGAATCGAAAGGGCAACGTCTAACTGAGGCGACAACGCTACCTCAGCACCACCACCGCAGAGCCTACCTTCTTTCCTAATCATCAGAATAAAGGAGCAAGGTTACTGCATTCTCTAGATGTATATAGACTGCTTAGATTTTTACCTGGTCAGGACTAAACCTGTTTGAAAAGTCAGATCAGTTGTTGGTCAGTTCTGCTCCTGGAGCTCTGGGCAAAGCTATTTCTAAACGGACCATTTCTAAGTGGGTTGCTCATTGTATTCCCATTTGTTACTTACAGCATGGCAAGGTTCCTCCACAGACTATTAGGACCCATTCTACTAGAGCAGCTTCTACCTCAGCAGCTTTTTTTAGAGCTGTACCTACTAGGGACATCCTGGATGCAACTACCTGGACTTCTGTCCACACTTTCACTAAACATTACAATTTACCCTTGTTTTCTAAGTACAGGGCTGATTTTGCCACTGCAGTGTTGCGGGGCATCCTTATCGACCCTTAAACAGTAGGTGTTCTTCCTCCCTTTTGTTTTTTTTTTTTTTCTAGGCTTTGGGAATCGACCCATTTTGTAAGGACTGCACCAGTGAAACACGAATGTAGTACAGTTGTGTACATTTGCCATAAGTGTAGATGTTTCAGTGTGTTCACTGTTGCAGTCCTGGTTTCCCTCCCTTCCATCCCCCTTGGTTCCTGGGGCGCACACTGGATTTTTATTTTCCTGGTCTAACCTTTTTTGGGGAGGAAATAGCATTGGCTGCCTTCCTTTGTACCTGACTTCAGGCTTGAACAGTAGGCAGCTGACGTCGTATACCAATGACTTTGGTATTCTGGCCGACTGAGAGCTACCAGGAGCCGGATAACTGATTTTGTAAGGACTGCATCAGTGAATCAGTGAGGCTCTAAATAAAGATCTGCCTAAGCAGCAGAGACCTCCAAAGCAGACACCCAAGCAACCGCTACCCCAAAACAAAACACGTGCAACACATCTCACAAAGCCAGTGTGCCAAACAGTCACAGCCCTTTAGACTAAACAACACACCTGATACACTTGTAATTGGTGACTCTATCGTCAGGCACACTGACGTCCCGCTTATCAGGCTGAACAAGGAGTGGGTCACGGTGAGCAGCTTGTCTGGCGCTAGGATCCGCCACATAACACAAGCACTCGGGTCACTCCAAGGCAAGTACAAATATGACTGTCATTGTCCATGCTGGTGTGAATGACCTGAGACATACCTCCCTGGACTACATGAAGAGAGACATAAAGGAGCTCTTTGAGCATGTAGCCCAGGCCGATATGACCCTGACCTTGAGTAGCATCTTACCCTCACCAAGAATGATGCCACAATATGAAAACAAGATGATCAATTTCAACAATTGGCTTAAGTACTGGTGTCATTCAAAGGGGATTCAATGCCTGTCAGCTTGGGATGATATGCTCAACAAGCCACGATGCTTCGCTAGGGACTGCTTGCACCTGTCACCCCTGGGCTTTTGGATATTGGCAAAGGCTCTTGCTACCCCCATAGTGCCTTTTTTAGGCAAGGCTCAAAAGACAAACCCACCTCCATAGGTATCACAAGGGATAAGAAACTGAGTAATGCTACTCAACGCCAGAGGTCTAAACCTCAAGATGCACGCACTCGAAACTCTCCTTAGCATGTAGAGCATCGATATCTGTGCAGTAACAGAAACCTGGTTCAGGGCTCCTGAGAGCACCCCAGCACTACCAGGTTATACCTCATACCATGCTTTTCGGCCCCAAAACTTGGACCGAACCACAAAAGGAGGGGGAGTATTGATTATTCATCAAAGATACCCACACCTCCAGGTTGGTGGCAAAGCACGAAGCATCAGAGACTATCCATGTGCAACTAACAGTGGGTAAAACTGCCTTCGAATTTATAGCCTGCTACAGACCACCCTCCCAAACCCAGGAACCCCACTCGGCCTTTCTGAGAACACTGGAAAATATGAAGGTCTCTCCAAACACCATTATATTGGGCGACTTTAACTACCCAAACATAGACTGAGAGCATTACTCTAGCTCCAACACCCTAGCCCAAAGGTTCCTAGTATTTATAAACTCAAATGCTATGGAACAACTTGTTACCTCTCCCACAAGAGGGGAAAACATACTGGACCTGATAATCACCAACATGGGGACTCTATGCTCCAGACCAGAAGTGTATCCCTCACTGGTAAGATCAGACCATAAACTAATCTCACTGGATATTCACATCCCGACCCTACCCCCTGCCCAGAAAACCACAGTGAAAAACTTCTCTAAAGCAAATTTCACACTCCTCAAAACAGAGGTGGAATCCTTCAAAGCTCCCGGGCCTGTGGAAAATACGGCCCAGACCGCAGAATCCTTTATAAACGCATTCTATGAACACCTTCAGGAATGCATGGATCATGCAATCCCAGATAAAACCAAGACCCAATCCTCCAAAGGCAGACGTCCTGTCTGGTGGACCCCAGCCATAAACAAACTATACAATAGGAGGAAGCTACTAAATGATAGAGCAAAATCCCAAAAAGGGAAGAGCAAAATCCCAAAAAGGGAAGGCATCACTGATCAGTATTAGCAAAAAACTATGGACACTCATAAAATTGTCTAAGGCCAGCTTCGAGAGAAAAATTGCACAGGACACTAAGGATAATCACAAGGCTTTCTTTAGTTATGTGTTAGGAACCTGGGTGGTAATTCCCAGATATGCTCAGAATTGGTCCAAAATGACAAAAAATACACTGAACCCACAGACATTGCCAACACCCTAGCTGACAGGTTCAGCGCAAACCCCCCCCCAACAAAAGGGCAAATATCTATTATAGCAGAGTGCTGCCCCCCCTGACATCTCAGATGCTCAGGTAAGAGCCGCCCTCTCCAAAGCAAAAAACACAGCATCAATGGGACCAGACGGTGTCCCGGGCTGCGTCCTACATGAACTCCAAGAAGAGCTAAACCCAAACATAAAACTACTGTTCAATCTCAGCCTTACTACAGGATATGTGCCCAAAGAGTGGCGTACAGCAACAGTGGTCCCTCTCCATAAAGGTGGTGCCTCAACGGATCCTGGAAACTTATCGCCCCGTAAGCCTGACTAGCTTGGTCTGCAAAGCTATGGAAAGGATCATCATGGACCTCATAAATAAAGATATTGGGGACCTACAGACACTGGATCCTACCCAGTTCGGCTTTAAGGGCAGATCCTGCCTCTTAAACCTGGTTGATTTCTTTGAAACAGTCACCAAGGCCATTGATGAGGGGAAGGTGGTCCACACAGCCTACCTGGACCTCGCAAAAGCCTTCGATACAATACCCCACTCTGGCATTATAGATAAGCTCACCAGCTTAAATCTAAATCCCTATGTCACTAGATGGATTGCAAACTGGCTCAAGGACAGAACCCACATGGTTAGAATTGCTGGAGCCATGTCAGACTCCAAACCAGTTACAAGTGGTGTCCCACAAGGCTCGGTCCTGGCACCTCTCTTCTTCAGTATATATTTCTCGGAGGAACAGGCCAACACGGAAGGACTGTGGCTGACCAAGTTCGCAGATGACTGCCAACTGGGCGTCATAATCGAGACTCCAGTCGACACAAGCATCCTCCAAAAGGGCCTCATAGAAACAGACAACTTGTGCCAGAACCATGGCCTCAAGCTAAATGCCAAAAAGTATATAGTTATCCCCTTTGGCAAAAACAAAGTGCCCACAAATTACCACATAGGTGGTAATCCATTAAGTACAGAAGTAATTAGGGACCTGGGGACCCAAGTTGATAGCAATCTCTCATTTGACAACCATGTGGCCAAAGTGGTTAGAAAAACATTTTATGTAGCCCACCTAATCATGAAGGGATTCACATCTAGATCAGGGGAGGTCATTGCCTCTTTCCTCATCCCTCATCAGGCCCATAATTGAGTACAATGCCCCTTTTGGGATGCACCTTACCAGACACCTGCAGCAACTGGAAAGACCCCAAAAGTACCTCACCAAGAGGATCAAAGGGCTGAAACAGATGCCATATGCTGCCCGGTTAAAGAAACTCCAGCTCTACTCAGTGGCATACTGCCTGTTCAGAGGCGATCTGTGCCTGACGTATAAAGCCATGTCCAACCCCGAATTAATGGGCATGCTGCACCTCAGAAAATCCAAATCCCATCGAGCTACGCGCTCGAGACTTTAACCTCAGCACTGAAATAAATAGGACATGCTGGAGGGACAGATTCATAACCCAGAGGCTCCCTTCACTCTGGAATAAAATCCCAGTCCAGGTTAGGCTGAGTCCCTCATTGACTCTCTTAAAGAGGAATCTTGATGAGTGGATGGGAGATCGTAGGTTTACCCCGGGTATCACTTCTGTGTCACTGTTAGAGGCACAGTATACTAACCTCGAAAAAGAGCATAGCAAAATAAATTTTTAAAATGGTTTGGAAAGCCAAACACATTCTGGCTAGGCTTATAAATGCCCTAGGGCAGATAGCCTAGTATGAACCTATGAATACACCAAGGCCATTGATGAGGGAAAGGCAGTCCATACAGCCTACCTTGACCTTGCAAAGGCTTTAGACACAATACCCCACTCGGGTATTGTAGAAAAACTTACCAGCTTAAATGTAAACCCGTATGTCACAAGATGGGTTGCAAACTGGCTTAAGGACAGAACCCACAGGGTTAGAGTTGCTTGCGCTATGTCAGACTCCAAGCCGGTCACAAGTGGTGTCCCACAGGGTTCGGTCCTTGGCCCCCTATTGTTCGGCATCTACTTCTCAGAAGTACAGGCCAACATGGGAGGACTTTGGCTGACAAAGTTTGCAGACGACTGCAAATTGGGCGCCTTAGTGGAAAGTGCATCGGACACGGATATCCTTCAGAAGGGACTCACGGAAACAGCTGGTGCCAGACCCATGGCCTGAAGTTGAACGCCAAAAAATGTATAGTCATACCCTTCGGGAAAAACAAGGTAACCCCAAGCTACCATATAGGTGGCAATCCACTAAGCACAGAAGAGGTTATCAGGGACCTGGGGACCCAGGTTGACAGTGGCCTTTCTGTTGACACTCACGTTGCTAAAGTGGTTAGAAAGACCTTCTACATTGCCCACCTGATCATGAAGGGATTCACATCCAGATCTAGTGAGGTCATTGTTCCCCTGTACTCTTCACTTATCAAACCAATGATAGAGTACAATGCCCCATTCGGGATGTATCTCACCTGATATCTGCAGCAATTGGAGAGACCCCAAAAGTTCCTCACCAGAAGGATAAAGGGACTCCAAAATCTGTCATATGGTGCCAGATTGAAGAAACTCCAGCTCTATTCAATCGCATACAGTCTGCTCAGAGGTGACATGTGCCTGACATACAAGGCCATGTCCAACCCGGAATTAATGGACATGCTCCACCTCAAAAAATCCAAATCCACCAAAACCACTAGAGCAAGCGACTTAAACCTTAGCACGGATATAAATAGGACGTGCTGGAGGGATAGATTTATCACTCAGACTCCCTATGCTGTGGAATAAAATCCCGGTCCATGTGAGGCAGAGCACCTCGCTGGCTCTGTTCAAGAGAAATCTTGACCTGTGGATGGGAGATCGTAGGTTTACCCCGGGAATTATCTGTGTCACTGCTGGACAGAGGCACAACAAACTAATGGGTACAGTATTTTTTCATACAAGGGGTGGCGTAAGCCACAAAACTTTGGGCTAGGCTTATAAATGCCTTAGGGCAGATAGCCTAGTATAAACCTATGAACCTATAATACACTCTATGGTAAGTGTACACAACTGTACTTTGTCTTCCATAGTATCCAGATACTTCAGGCTCTGAAATTTCTACTGTGTGCAACCACTCAGGCTGTTCTTAAGACACTCTGTTCAGGTGATAGAAGAGCTCTGTAATTTTAACATTAACAGGGTGATGCAAGCTAATTCTCAGCACAACTACAAAATGCAGGCTCTTTTTTTAATGCTCATGACTTCTTGGTGTGAAGTGTATTTATTAATTCTCACGAGTCCATAGATGCAGCTCAATAATCTTTAGTGCAGTCAGATGATGCAGTATCACCATTTCTTACAGCAGTCTGACAATGTAAGAATTTTTATTCTTGTACAAGTCATAATTTGGGGTCAGATTCAGTTAGCAGCTATATAATGCAGTCTTAGTTAAAATCACCACATGACTGTGTAGCAAGCCTAGCAGTTCTCACAGGAGTCTGGTGAGACTGGCTCTTTGGTGCTAACTACATACTGGTGTGCAGCCAATGTAATAATTTTCCCAGAAGCTATGTGAAGCAGGCTTTCTAATGCTCACCAGGCTAACACAAGAGTCAGGTTAACTAATGCTTGCCACATGATGTGTAGTAGACTAATTCCCAAGAGGTTAGTGATGCAGACTTACTGATTCTTACTAATGCTTTAATCAAGTACTGCCGACTTTCAGATCCTCACGGAGGTAATGAAACTTGGGTTTACTAAAACCAGCTTGTACTCTTTGCGGATGCATGCAGTAAGTGGAGTGTGAACATGCGTTTCTATTTCTGTTTTGTGTAGTGCATTGCATAATATTTTTATTTATTGCTTTTGATTACCAATTTTGCTCCTTTTCAGTAGATGCCCAGGAGGAAAAGCTCCAGTGCATACCAGTTAATACTACAATATAAAACATTTTAAACAGAAGAGTATATACATTTGTGTTCTGTTACACGGAATTTGTGAAGACTGTAGGTGTTAGAACAGTGTTAATACTTGTTTTATAAACAAATACGTGTAGTACATGTGTGTTATCATATAATCACCCCTGATTGATGTATGTAAAGAATGCAATGGGAAGTTGAGTGGGCATACACAAATTTCATTTATGAATACTGTA
>NC_056746.1:901149042-901164042 GCF_019279795.1 Protopterus annectens
TGTGGGAAGTGTACATATAATCTCCTGAGAAATTGTTTGATTTTGTTATCGCTAAGTAGGAATTTCTTAGCTTATTGAAGAGAATGGTTTTTCTGGTAATGTTGAGACAGGTGGCTTAAGGTGAGGCATTTTTTGATCAGGTTATGTACTATGGTTAGTTGTGGAAGTAGTGTGATTAATTCAGGCTAGTGCAGCTACCAGAGAGCTGTGCACTGGTGAGTTGTATAGGACAAATTAGAAACGAACTCTTTGCCGTTTTGTTGTAGCAGTGTTCAGTGGTGCCTTGTAGGCTCACATATATAGGGGCTGCATATAATAAAGTTGGCAATAAAAAAAAATTGATGCTTTAACTTTTTCATTTGGGAGGAATTACTTTGCTTTGTGGAAGGGGTTATGTTTCGGATAGGTCTCTCCTTTCTTTTTTCTTTCCTTTTTACCTACTTTTATTGTGTTGGTTGGATTGTAGAATTTTGTTATAGAGACATATATGTTTGGATGTTAGGGTGAAGAGAGATGTTAAGGAGTGAATAGGATGGGTTTGGATTCTTTTGGATTTAGGAGTATTGTCAGTCAGCCACGATTTTATATATGTGAGAGATTTAAGGTTATCCAAATTATTAGTGAAACCTATGATGGTAGAATCCTCAGCCAACTGGATTTTTGTTCCTTGCTTGCCACCGCAATGACTGTAATTTGCAAATACAATGTATGGTAGAGGCCAAGAGTAAACCCTCAGAGACACTCAGTCATACATGGGGAAAAGAAATGTCAAGTTTACATTTGACAGCCTTTTGTCTGTTGGACATGCAGCTGTCAAACAAGGCAAGAGATGTAGAGTGGAGACCCAGAGGGTATAGTTTCTGAATATTTATGGTGCAAGACTGAACCAAAGCTTTTGGAGAGATCCAGAAATACTGCTGACGCTAGGTTTTATGTGATTTGTGATGATATAATGTGGGAGGAATCTGTTGATTAGGTGTAAATAAGCTTGAGTAACAAAAGTTAGGATTAGAGGTATTTTTTCAAGATTTTTGATAGTGGATACAGGAAGGCTGTGGGTCTGTAATTGGAAAACTCTGGAGTTACGATGGGCCAAGATGCAAGATTTTTTCCCCAGATTTTGGCGACTTTGCTTTCCTTCATGCATCAGTTTAGTAGAATTACTGTTGGATATGCCAGTGCCACTCATGTTGTTTTTTAGGTATTCGCTTGGGAGTTTTCTTAGCAGCGAGAGTAGTAGGCTTAAGTTGCAGTTAATACTTTTCAGGTGGGTAAGAGTTCAGAAGAGATTGGGAGGGAGGGGAAGATTGAAAATGCTGGCATTTAGGAGGAAGTTTACTGATTTTAAAGAACTGGATATTGAATTTTGTTTTGGTGGTTTTGCTGGTAGGTATGTACTATTTTTACTTGTTTAATGCAACCTGGGTTTAGTAGTTCAGTTGTTGACCAAAAAGGCTTTGGGTTTTTGGGTTTGAGATCTGTAGTTTTGTGTAATAAGATTTTTTTTTGCCAGCTCTAATTTGTTTGGCATAGTTTTCTCAGGTGTGCTGTTTGCAGATTTGGCTGGTTTATTTTGTTTTCAGGATTTCCAAGTTTTATCTCTTTAATCATAAGTTGTTGTGTTCATGGGGCTGGGTTTGCTTTAAGCCTTTATTTTCTCAAGGAGGTTTATCAGGAGTGAGATTGGTAGGCTTAATTTTTAGTAATTGCTCTTTTTATGGTTGAGGTGGGGAAAGGTTCAAAAGAGATTTGAGATTGGGTGAGGCATCAGGAGGTGGGTAGGTGATAGCTGAAAGCATGAGCTTTCAGTATTTTAGTTAGGTATTGTGTCCGCTTCATCAAGCTGTAGTGACTGCAACTTTTGCAAATTTATTGATGTTCGTGTTTCACTGTTGCAGTCATTACAATTTGGTTATCCTGCTGGCAGGTTACCCGCAGTCAGCCTGAATTCCAAAGTCCCTGTCCGGCGTCTGTTGCTGTCGCCTCCTCCCTGATGTCAGTGCACCAGGCGTATAAAAGATGCAGCAGACGCCATTTTCTTCAGTCTTTCCTGCCGCGCGGTGCCCGAAGCAAACGCAGTTAGCAAGTGCTGGTCAGCCGACTCCTGAGATTTTCAAGTTCAAATTTCAGATCCGAAGTCTTCATTAAAGCCAAGTACCCCATTGGGGAAACTTTTTTTTTTTTCTTGCACCAGACCGATGTCAGAAAAAGTTTATAATTGTATTTCTTGTGGTAAGCAAATACCTCATAAGGATTTTCATTCTTATTGTATTCCTTGCTTAGGCCCTGACCACGACGTTGCTAGTTGTCAGGTTTGTTCTAGATTTAACCAACGCACTATTAAGAGTCGATATGATTTTGCATTTCATTATTTTGGCAGAAGATTTAATTATATAATGCCGTTGGAACAGCAGACTACTGGAATTTATAAAAAGTGCAAAGACAAAGAAAAGGACAGGCATCCGAGGTCCAAAACTGACTAGGTTTCGGTAGGCCAGTCGCTGGTTCACTGGTTCTCAGTGAGGCACTTTCGCAGCCGCTGACGCCCGCTACTTCAGAGACACAGGCCGCTTCAGACTCCCACTTGGAGTCTACTAGACCACTGGAAACTCAATCTGTTGGAACCTTGGAAACTATTCCCTCAGATGGGTCTGGAGCCACTGAGCAGGCATTGGCTTCTGAGGGTGTTTTCAAGGCTACCCAGTTATATGTGAAAACGACTTTTGCTTCAAAGGCAAAGACTAAAGCACCTCTTAAGACAAAGAAACAAGTACAACATTCTCCTGGACAGGCCTCCATGCTTAAAAAAACAGATGCTTAAAATAGCCGAAGACCTAATTTCTTTGATCAGGGGTTCCCATCCCCCTCCTGATAAGAGACCTAGGCAAGAGACAGAATATGAATTTTCAGATCAGGTTTCCATTTCCTTGGATTCCTCTTCTGAACAGGGATACTCTCTTCCTCCCTATGAGGATTCTGATGCTGAAGAATCTATCCCTTCAGCCTCTCCTCCTGAAGATTATTCCTTTGGAGAGATCCTGCATATTATGAGGGAGCATTTTCATTGGGAGAGCCAAGATTACTCAGAATCCAAGAAAAGGCTCGGAGATTTTCTTTTACTACTTAAGCACAGGCCCCGTGCTATTCCTCCTGTTTAGACATTGTAGATGTGTTTATAGAGTCCAGTCTCACTCCTGACACTTTACCACCAACTCCTGTTAAGCCAGACAGATACTACAGGTTTCCTGATTCACATAAATTTCTTTATAAAAACCCTGCTGCTCACCCAGAAACTATATCTCAGGGTCCCAAGGGGGTCAAGGCATCCACTGCAAAAACCCTATCCCCTGTGATAGCGATTCAAGGGCCCTGGACAGATGGAGGGGAAAAAGATTTACACTTCTGCTACCTTGGTTGTAAGGGCCTTAAATTGTCAGATTCATATGCTTAAATATCAACAATACCTTATGTCACTACTTAAACAGAAAATGTTGACAAATTCTGAATGTGCAGAAAACAAAGAAATGCAGGATTTATTGCATGCAGCTGAAACAAGTGGGAAAGCATACTTTGCAGTGTGGTTTTGATTCTCTGGAGGCCTCCTGCAGGGCTGCTGTTACGGCTCCTGTCATTAGGAGACATGCTTGGTTAAAGGAACAGAATCTGCCTGACCATGTTGAAGCAAAATTATTAGATGCTCTATTACAGCATGATACCTTGTTTCTGGTTAAACCAGAAGAGGTGTTGAAGAAAATGGAGGACAAAGCTAAATCTATGTAAACAGTCAAGGATTTCTTACAGGTACAACCTCCCAGATTTAGCAGGAACTGGCCTGCAAAGAACTGGTCCTTTCCAGTGTTGGGCCACAAAGAGGCAGATACAGACGCCCCAGAGGCAGATCCCAGCCCCAGGGCTCCTACAGGTCTAAACAATGGGGTGCTCCTACCTCCAAAAGCAGAAAAGATAAATCACAGCCATACAGGAAACAGTCTCAATGACTTTCTCCTGCCAGCACCAAGCACTTTCCCTTCTGGCAGCCACTTTAGGGGGAAAACTAGCACTTTTTTCACAATTGGCACATGGTCACCCAGGACAAATGGGTCCTGAATATAGTTTCACAATGCTACAGGTTCCATTTTCACACCCTGCCAAGGGCAAGCGGAATGCCAGACCTGCCACACAATCAATGGGCAGAGGCACAAAAACAAGTTTCATCCCTCATGGACATGAGGGCCATTAAGCGAGTACCACAGCAAGAGCAGGGACTAGGATTTTACTTGACTGTTCTTGGTGCCCGGAAAGGTCAATGCCTGGAGACCAATACTGGACCCGTCTATTCTGAACACATTTCTGGATATTCCGAAATTCAAAATGTTGACTCTGCAGCAGCTTCTGCCCATGCTGGGCAAGAAGGCACGGCTTGTGACTTTAGACCTAAAAGAGGCATACCTGCATGTTCCAATCCGACATTCATGCATAAGATACCTCAGGTTTATAGCTGGCTCAATGCACTACCAATTCTCTGCACTGCCCTTTGGCTTATCTACTGTTCCCAGGGTCTTCACTAAATGCCTGGCACCAGTAATTGCATTTTGCAGACAGAGGAATACAAATATATCCTTACTTGGAAGACTGCCTTATTCAAGCAGAGAACAAATACATTCTACTACAGTATCTGGCATTTGTAAAAAGATTACTAACATGCCTAGGGTACACAGTGAACGAAAAGAAATAAAAACTAGTACCCTCACCAGAGATAATATTCCTGGGTGCAAGCTTAAATACAACTGCCCAGATGGCTTCTCATGCCAGACAAAGACAACTGACTACTTATTTCAAAATGTTGGCAACAAAGACCCAGTTATCTGCAAGAAAAATTCTGCAGGCTTTGGGCTTCATGGCATCCTGCATTCTGCTAATTCCATATGCAGAACTGCATATGAGGAAACTACAATGGTATCTAAAAAGTGTTTGGACTCTACATTGCCACAGCCTGGAAACTATAATTACCCCCCTACCCTGCCTGCAACAGGAGTTTCAATGGTGGGCAAAGGCCTGTCACGTCAAGGGACAGCCTTTCACTTTACCCACAGCCAGGCAGTCATTAAAAACAGATGCATTGGATTATGCCTGGGGGGCCCATATGGCAGGAAGATGTATTCAGGGCACATGGCCCGCAAGCCAAATGCATCTACATATCAATTAAAAAGCGATGCTAGCTGTTCAAAATGCCCTGACAGCCTTCAAGTATCTACTTCATCCAGGACAACTATTGATAAAGACGGACAATACTACAGTCATGTGGTACATAAAAAAGCAGGGAGGCACACATTCCTACCCCCTCTGCAGACTAGCCATGACTTTGTGGGACACGGCATTGACTTACCAAGTACATCTGCAAGCACAATACCTGCCAGGAAAGATAAATTCTCTGGTAGACGAACTAAGCAGAAACCTAATGGATCCCCACGAGTGAAATTGGATCCACAAGTCTTCAGCATGATAACAAGGAACTGGGGATGCCCAGACATAGACCTATTTGCCTTATCTCACAACTGCCAACTGCAGAGATTCTGCACAATGACTTATCACAATCAAGCATGGTAAGTAGATGCTCTCTCTTTCAGCTGGAAATATTTAACGGCATATGGCTTTCCTCCACTTCCTGTCCTCCCCAAGGTACTCCTAAAGGTCAGACGAGAAGCCAAAAATGATACTGATTGCCCCAGACTGGCCCCGCCAGCACTGGTACCCAATCCTAAAGAGCTTGTCTCAATGCCCAGCCTGGACATTGTCTCAAATTCCTCACTTACTGACCCAACAAAACAGGTCCTGCACAGCCAACTCAGGACTTTAAATCTGGCAGCATGGCGGATAATGTAACCATTCAAAACACGCCTCTCTCTAGTGATGGATGTTATTTTGGAGGCCAGGAGGCCTAGCACCAGAAAATCTTATGCAGAAAAATGGAAGAGATTCTGTGCTTGGAACCAGGCGCAAGGATTTGACACAATTGTACCAAATATTCCTCAGATTTTGCAATACTTAACTGAGATGCTGGACAAAGGCCTATCCTTTTCTTCAATTAAGATTCATGCCTCTGCCATTTCAGCTCACTACAATACAGAACCACCTCTTTTTTTCTTGTCCATTACTAAGGCAGTACCTCAGAGGGGCCAAAAACATAAGACCTCCAATGCGAGCACCAGTACCTGCATGGGACCTAAATTATGTTTTGGAAAAACTCACACGGCCTCCTTTTGAGCCATCCTCTACAGCTGATAAAAAAATTCTTATCCTGGAAAACAGCCCTGCTCCTAGCAATAACTTCTGCAAGACGAGTCTGAGTGACAGGCACTCATGGCTGTGGAACCTTTTATCATTTTCCATCAGGACAGGGTTTCTCTAAGGAAAAACCCGACATTTATGCCTAAGGTAGTGTCCAGTGTGGCCCTGATTCAAACTATTCATTTGCTTACCTTTTATCCAAACCCACAGAATAAGGGTGAGAGACTTCTGCATTCTTTGGACATTCACGGGCAGCTACGTTTCTCCTTGACAGAACCAAAGCTTTCAGAAAGGCTAACAACTTTTGGTGGCATATGCTGCAGGATCACAAGGAAAGGCTATCTCAAAGCAGACTATTTCAAAATGGATAGGCCACTGCATTCTTTTCTGCTATTCACAGCATGGCAAATCAGTGCCTAAGGGCATTAGGCCACATTCAGCCAGAGCAGCAGCCACTTCAGCAGCCTTCCTCAGAGGAGTACCAGTCAAAGACATCTTAGAGGCTGCAACTTGAGTTCAGTGCACACCTTTACTAAGCGCGATCACTTACTTCTCTACTCTAAATCCAGAGCAGGCTTTGCCACTGCAGTTCTGCAGGGCCTCATAGCCTCTCCTAATCCTATTTAGCCCCAGCCGCCCAACCTTGGCTTTGGGATTCAACCCAATTGTAATGACTGCAACAGTGAAACGCTATGAACATAGTACAGTTGTGTACCTACCATAAATGTAGATGTTCTGGTGTATTCACTGTTGCAATCCAAGTTACCCACCCACCATCCCCTTTTCCTTTTCTGGGTCTTATCTGTACTTTTTTGTTCTATACAACCTTTGTGGTATATTTGCTTGTAGATGAAGGTAGAGTTTTACTTTACTGCATGCATGTTTATTGCCTTAAATTAGCCTACCCTTTTGGGGGCACCTGACATCTGTGGCAAGAAAAACTGAAGAAAATGGCGTTGGCTGCGTCTTTTATACCCCTGGCGCACTGATGTCAGGGAGGAGGCGACAGCAACAGATGGCGGACCAGGACTTTGGAATTCAGGCTGACTGCGGGTAGCCTGCCAGCAGGATAACCCAATTGTAATGACTGCAACAGTGAATACACTCTAACATCTACATTTATGGTAGGTACACAACTGTACTTTAAGTCTGGGAAGAACCTGACTTCCTGGAAGGCACTTGGGTTACGAACATAATTAAAATAGTGTTCGGTCCCATGCATATGGAGGAAAGGGATCACCTGGTGTCAGGGAGTATGTCAGAGATAGGAATGTTTTTTGGGGCGTTGAGTGTCATGTCTGACTTCTCTTTATATGTTTTATTATTCCTAATTGAATAGAACATAAGCTGGCTGTAACTGTAAAATTGTATAGCAGTATTGAGAGAGTTTATATGTTTGCCAGTCTGTGTTCGTATGTCCAATTATAATGGTTTCCTGAGGGATGTGTACGGAGACCCAGGGAGAAAAAAAATCTTCATTTTTGGTAATGCTGTTTTCAGGAGGTACTGTTTATATTAATAGATTTGTGTTAAGTTGAAGGCGAGTTGCAAGGATTTCTGCAGTATTTGATGCTGGGACTTTAGCGGATATAAAGAAAGGTTAAGAGAGTATCTGAAGGAAATGGCAACAAACCTATATTTTTGTGGGGGGTTCTCGCCTAGTTTGTTATATCTGGTGGGCAGAATCTCTTCATTCTTTTTCTCTCCAGCCAAGTTTCTGTTTTTATGACAGTATTGGGATTGTTGGGTAATCTAGACATGGGATTCTGAAATCTTTTAAATATCCACCTCAGAAGTATGTGCATCGATGAAGGCTAGATGATTTATGTGCTTTATTGGTGTTTATTTCTGAGTGGGCTGGGTCAGGGTTTGGATGTCTTATCTACAAGCATCGCTTTAATGTTACTAGGTAGTACAGAGGGACATGCTTGCATTTAGTTGCTAGAAAGTTTTGTGCTTTCTTGATACTGTAAACAGTGTTTTTATTTGCATTTGTCCAAGTATTCTAGTTACTTAAGAAGTGTACCTTTCTTTATTTTCTGCATTAAATCTATTCCTTTAGTATTCTCTTAGAGTAAGCTTCCCTGATCTCCTTTTAAGGACTTCTTGCCCAGTGGGATCTTGGTTAAAAAATGCAAAAAAAAAAGTTTCTACAATATTTGATGCAGAAAAAACAGGGACAGAATGTCAGTCTTATTTGTATATATTTGGCTTTTTTTCTGTGATGCTTCAGTCAGGTTCATTTAAAAGCAACTGGTGAGGGTCCTAAGCTGCTGAACTCCAGCTTTATGCAGTTGAATGATGAGTAAGGGAAGTGATGTTCTAGAAAGAGCATTTGCTGGTAGTGTGACTTGTGTACCTTTGTCATAATGCTCGATGAGGGTTTATGTGACACAGGCCTTCTGTTTCACTATAAGCCTCATACCTAAAACAGAAAAGCCATTCCCATTTAAGTGTTGGGGCGTACTTTATTTCCTAGTCATTGCCTCATGGTTATAACCTTACTTGTCAACCTGCAGGCATTGAAAATAGGTACAATGGCTCTTAAAATTAATAATATTCCACTAAACGTCCAGGCACCTAATTAGTCTAAGATTTGCGTAGTAAATAGTGTTGAACTCCTCATGCTTCAGTGGGATTATGGGTTACTACTGAGAAGCAACTTTTTTTGTTAAACTGAGCCTGACAAAAATGAAGCAAAAATGTAACTATATTATCAAAGACAATATAAAATCAGTCAGTACCAGCTTTCATTCTTTGCTTGCTTGCTGTCAGTGGAATGTGAATAGTTTTGTGATGCTGATTTGCATAATCATTTGTGAGGTTTATTTTTGCTTTCAAAAAGGTCACACTTGTATGTGTGTTCTTGTTCTTTAAATTATTAGTGGCACCAGTATGTGATAATTTTGTCTTGTTTCTTATTTATGAAATCACTTCAAAATCATGAGTGACCTGACTGGCTCCTTGATGCACAGGGATGGAGCCCTTATTGCAGGCCAGGTGACCAGAGCTTAATTAGTAGTTCTAACAGTGGATGAGACAGGAGGGGTGGGTAGGAGTGACTGTACATGGCCCACTCATCTCTCCTGGGGGGTTGAGACAAGTATGCATGCAGGGTCACGAGTCAGTGTGAATTCTTCTGATGGATACCAAGGGAGCCATTGCACATGCTCTTGGGGGGGGTGGTGCAGGGCTTCTTGGCGGTACAGATATCTCTTCAGGAAGTGAGGAAGATGATCTTCAATGTCAGACATTTGCTTGACTTACCACTGAAGACTGAATGAAATGTGTGCTGAAGATTAGGGTTAGCAATTAACTACCTCTGGCTGCTTGAATGATGGCTTCTCTTGGCTATCTCCTTTTGATGGGGAGTAGTGAGTAGGTTGATTGGTCAGTGGAGGGTGGGGGAACTAATGATTTGTAAGGCAAAGTTTGAGGAATGGGGGAGTTGGAAAATTGTGTATAGCCTGAAAACAAGAATTTACCTTCAAAACGGATAGACTTTTTAAGGGTCTGCTTATAACTGCTCTGATTGCAACAATGAATTAGTCCTAAGAGTGTTGTGTGCTTCCATGGGGGAGAGTGGGGTTAAAGGTTACGTAGGAATATTTGGCATACTGCTAAAAGTAGTGGTGTGTTTTTATAGAGGGTGCAGGTGATGTGGTGGTAATTGCACATACTTGTTTTGTACACACACATTTATTTATATATATATATATATATATATATATATATATATATATATAAAATCTCATCATCTTCTTTCGGCTGTTTCCATTGGGGGTCGCCACAGCAGATCACCCGTTTCCATTTCTTCCTGTCCTCTGCATCTTGCTCTGTCGCACCAACCACCTGCATGTCCTCTCTCACTACATCCATAAACCTTATCTTAGGCCTTCCTCTTTTCCTGTTACCTGGTAGCTTCATCCTTAGGATCTTTTTCCCAATATACTACGCATCCCTTCTCAGCACATGTCCAAACCAATGTAATCCTGCCTCTCTGGCTTTGTCTCCAAACCTTCCAACCTGGGCTGACCCTCTAATATACTTATTCCTAATCCTGTCCACCTTCGTCACACCCAGTGCAAATCTTAACATCTTTAACTCTGCCACATCCAGCTCAAGCGCCTGCCTTTTTGTCAATGCCACTGTCTCCAACCCATATAACATAGCTGGTCTCACTTCCTCTTGTAGACCTTCCCTTTCACTCTTACTGGTACTCGTCTGTCACAAATCACTCCTGACACTCTTCTCCACCCACTGCATCCTGCCTGTACTCGCTTCTTCACCTCTCTTCCACACTCACCATTACTCTGAACTATTGACTCAAAGTATTTAAACCCCTCCACCTTCACCACCTCTACTTCTTGCATCCTCATCATTCCTCTATCCTCCCTCTCATTCACACACACATATTCTTTCTTAGTCCTGCTGACCTTCATTCCTCTTCTCTCTAGAGCATATCTCCATCTCTCCAGGGGTCTCCTCCACCTGCTCCCTACTCTCACTACAGATCACAATGTCCTCTGCAAACATCATAGTCCATGGGGACTCCTGTCTGATCTCGTCTGTCAAGCTGTCCATCACCATTGCAAATAAGAAAGGGCTCACAGAAGTAGACCCATATATATATATATATATATATATATATATATATATTTATTTATTTGCAGTTGGTTTACCAGGATAGTCCATTGGGCCAAAAGAACCCGTTTTCAATGGAGTCCTGGGGAGAAAAGCTCCAGCACAGACAAAATTAGGTACATACAAGATTGCTAAATATAATGATAATTATACAAGTAGTAGATAAAACATTTAGCTCAAAAATTCAAAAGCATTCAAACAATACAATAAATGAAGATTAATGCGAAGTAAGTGAGCTGAGACAGTAATGTGATTTACATAACAGAGTTGTAATTGAGAAGGAACATAACATTACATTACAGAGTAGTTATTCAGAAGGAACACAAGCTTTGCTAGGTAAAGTTGAGTATGAAGGCATAGAGGAGGTAAGATGCCATATATTTATGAGGGTGGGAGCAAGAACAATCCCATTGGGACCTGAGATGTGTATGGAGAGAGTTTTTGAATATGTAGTGATTAGAGGTGGTACGAATGGATGGTGGGAGTGAGTTCCAGAGACGGGACAGGTTAGAGGATAATAGGTGTTTACCTGGGGGATAAGATGGTTTATGAACTTTGAGTAGGTTTTGATTGTTGGACCTTAAGACTCTATTTGGTAGGTGCATTTTGAAGACAGGGAGGGACAAAGAGGAGGGGTTGAGAATGAGCTTATGAGCTAAAGTCAGCTGTATATAGATAAGATGATTAGGTAGTTCGAGCCAATTTAGTTTATGGAGAGAGGAACAGTGGTGGGTGGAGGACCTATGGCTATTAGCGAATTTGGCAATTTTGTTATAGCAGGAGGAAAGCTGGCTTTTTAGAGAGGTCTGAAGATTGGTCAGTAGTGGAGCCCCGTAGAGAAAAGAGGGGATGAGAAAGGAGGAAGCGAGAGTGATTTTGGATGAGCTAGTAAGATACTGATTCTGTCGGTAGAGCATACCTAGTTTTTGATGAGTTTTCTTAATATTTAGTTGTAGATGGGAGTTGAATTTAAGCTGATTGTCAATTTGAACACCTAGTAGCTTAGTTTCAGATACTAGTTCCAAGGGTGAGTTGTTTTGGCTGGTAATTGAGAAAGAGTTTATATCGAAAGAAGTAGATTTGGAGGGGGTAAATACCATTAGTTTTGTTTTGGAGGCATTGAGTGCTAAGTGATTTATTTTCATCCAATGCTCAGTAATTGAGAGCTTCTTGAGTAAGTTTTTGGAGCAGAGAGGGGGAGGTGGCAGAGCAGATAATGGTAGAATCGTCTGCATATTGGATGATGTTTGCAAATGGGATGGATTTGTGGAAGTCATTTACAAATATATTAAAGAGGAGGGGACCAAGAATAGATCCTTGGGGGACTCCAGTGGGGGTGCTAAGGAAGGAGGAAGTGGCTTTCTTCCATATTACAGCTTGGTATCTGTTTGATAAATAACTGGAGAACCAATTTATGGAGGAGGGAGAGAGGTTAAGTTCTGACAGTTTGGATAGGAGCAGGCTGTGTGAAATAGTGTCGAAGGCCTTGGAGAGGTCTAGTAGTAAGGTGGAAACAATGTGACCGAATCGCTGCTGTATTAACAGTCTCAAGAAAGGACAGGAGGGCTGTCATAGTGCTATGATTTGGCCTGAACTGTTGTGTAGGGGTTAAAAGGTTGTTATCTAAGAGATGTGGTAGGAGTTGAAGCTGGATACACTTTTCCAGAAGTTTAGATATGGGTGACAGGATAGCAATAGGACGGAAGTTGTTGACGTTGCAATTGTTGCCTCCTTTGTGGAGGGGGATGATGAAGGCTTGCTTCCATAGTAGGGCACTGTGCATTCATGGATGGAGCGTTGATTTAGAATGCTGATGGGATAGGCAATAGCTTCTGGCTATACTTAGGAAGTAAGAGGGAATGTTGTCAGGAGCATTGGTACAAGGCTTCAGTTTCTGAAGGAGTTTCTTTATGGTGGAAGTGGAATAGGTTTAAATGAGAATAGAGAAGAGTTGGAAGAGAGAATTTGAGGAAGATATGGGTGAAGAGGGAGTTAGAGTAGTGGAAGAGGTGGAAGATAGATGGTGAGAAGATGAGTGAGGAGGAAGTGGTGATGATGGGAGGGTTGTTTGTGGGAGAGATTGGGGGTGTATTAGGTAATGAGGAGGGGTGTGTGAAGGAGGATGTGAGTTTGCTAATAGAGTCGATGAAAAAGGAGTTGAACTGTGTAGCTAGATCTAGGTCTGGGATATTTGGGTCTGGGGTTGGGGTGTGTGGTTTGCTGGGGTTTAGGAGGGTAGAGATTCCCTTCCAAAATTTTTGTGGGTTAGTTTTATTGTTGTTTTGGAGTGTGAAGAAGTATTTTTGTCTGTCAGAGATTATAAGCTTTTTTACTTTATTTCGAAGGGTTTTATAAGCAATATGTTGTTGTGGGGTCTTATTTCTCAGAGTCCCCAGGCTTTGTCTCTAAGGCGCATGATTGATAGTGTGGTTTTGGTTAACCAGGGGGCAGAATTTGTTTTTATTCTTTTTGTTCTTAGAGGAGCTTGGGAATCAAGTATTTCTAAGAAGGTAAAGTTGAAGTGAGCAACTGCGTCCTCTAAAGGTAGTGTCTTTAGATTGTTCCAATTAACTGCTTTTAGAGAATATATGAAGGTTGATGGGTTGAACTTTTTGTCATTAAGGGTAGTGATGAAATTATGGGTGCGTAAGAGATGCAAGGGAGACGGCGAGTGAAAGTAGGCAAATGATCACTAAGAGGGTCGGGAAGAGTACCACTGTCTGAGAAATAGTGGGGATGTGACACTAGAATCTAGTCAAGGATGGTGCCACAGGAGGGGTTTGTTGATGGGTGTGTTATTGTATTGATTAGCTGGGAAAACTTAAATAGGTTGATGTTAAGAGGGTTGGTTGAAGACTGGATGGAGGCCCAGTTGATGTTTACATCTCCTAAGATTATGGTTTCATTGCTGATATTGTTAGAGAGCCATGAGAGGATGTTTTCAAGTGTGGAAATATTGTCCCCTGGGGGGATGTAAAGGGATGCTAGACAGATGTGTTTGTGCTTGTTAACTTGTAGGAGAGTGAGGAGTACTTCAGCATTGTTAAATTTTGGAGTAGGTTTGTTATAGGGGGTAACTAGTAAGGAAGAAGAATATAGGAGAGCAACTCCACCACCTTTTTTTGGGGTCCTGTCTTTTCTAATGATTGAATAGCTAGGTGGATTAATTTCAGAATCCTTTATAGAGGGTTTTAACCATGTTTCTGAAATAGATAGTATGTCAGGTTTGTTGTACATGAGCCATGCATGGAGGGTAGGGACTTTATTGACAATACTTTGTGAGTTTAGAGAAGTAAATAATATTGGCCTGTGTGAGGAGGAAGAGGTGGAGGGGCCAGGGTTGGGATGGATGTCACCAGATAAAAGGCTGGTGATGAGATGAAAAATTGGGTTAGAAAGGAAATTGAGTAGAGTGAGGAAACGATTAGGATCTGTAGTGATGATCAGAGGGTCTTTAGCTACTATGGGGATAGGGTTTCTCAGTGAGGGGAAAACTTTGAATGAGAAGGTTAGAAGTTGTGTTATTGGGTATAGATGGGGAGAAATAGGAGAGTTTAAGGGTGAGAGAGGGGAGTTCAGGTGGTAGGTTGTGTGATAAAGTTGTGAATGATAAGAAGTAGGAGGCTGGGTGAGGTAATAAAGATATGATAGTTTAAGAGATAGTAATAGTAAAATAGAGATAGATGGGGGATTTAAAGGCATGACTAAAAATGTTACTTGGTGTTAAGTGTTGTGGTTGTCTTATGTGTTTTGTAAGTTTATTGCGCAGTGGGTAAGGAAAGTGTGACAGGGTTGAGTGGAGTAAAGAGTTAGTAGGAATATTGCTAGGGGTGTAAGTTTAGAAAATGAAGTGTAGTATTTTAGGTTAGCTGTAGGTGTGGTTACAATAGGATGATAGGCTGATAGGGGTGTGTCTAGGGAGTTGTGGGTGATTGGTGTAGGGAGGAAGTGGGTGTGGTTACAAGAGGGATATAGCTAGAGGCACTAGGGGCGGGTGGGAATTGGGGGCAGGGAGGGGAGCAGAGTGAGCCCGTAGGGCGAACGGAGCGGGAAGAGACAAAGGAGTAG